>NC_057800.1:565276780-565307656 GCF_018294505.1 Triticum aestivum
CGGGGGAGGACGGAGGCGGGGGAATCGGGCTCTGCCCCCGATCCAGATCCCATCGAGGGGAAGTGGGGGAGCAAGTGGGGCGACGGGGGGGAGTGGTGCGTGGGTGCTAGGGTTTCGGGGGCGTGGGGGGTTAAGTGAGCGGTGGTGGGCCTTGGCCCAGTTGGGCCTGTGGCCGGCCTGGCTAGCTGGGCCGAATGGTCCAGGGGGAGGTTCTGTTTCTTTTTTTTTGTATTTATTTGTTTTCTTTTTATTAGCTTTCTATTTTATTTTCTATATAATTTTGTTTTATAAAATATACAAGTAGTACCTAAATTAGTGTTACAAAATACCCCAATGCCACAAAAAGTTTGGTGACAAAATAAAATAGTTTAGTAATTTATTAATTGTAAAAGGCATTTAATTAATTGTTTTTGCTACTGTTTAAATCCTTATAGCTCATTTAAGCATTCTATAAAATCTTGGTTTCTCCATCATAATTGCTTACGATTTATTTGAAACAACCCGAACATTTTAGTTTTAATTTTTTGAAAACTTTTGTTGCTTGCTTTTCTTTTGAATTTGAATTTGAATCGGTTTCGAACTAACGCGAGATTAGCAACAGTAACCGTGGTGACGTGGCATCATTAACGGAGGTTTACTGTAGCCTAATTATCCGGGCATCACAGTGGCGTTGGGTGCAAGTTGGTGTTTGTTTGTGCAGGTATTCAGTGGCTTGTTGCATTGTCTCCTACTGGATTGATACCTTAGTTCTCAAAAACTGAGGGAAATACTTACTCTACTTTGCCGCATCACCCTTTCCTCTTCAAGGGAAAAACCAACACAAGCTCAAGAGGTAGCAGTTCGCCATGGTCTAATAACATGACTTATAGGATAGGATTACCATACCACTCTGGTGTGGAACGTGCTCTGTTCGACCTACGAAGTCCAGTAGTAACTTGATCCGAAGTTTCATGATCACCATCATTAGCTTCCTCTTTAATTGGTGTAGGCATCACGGGAACAAATTTCTCTGATGTGCTACTCTCCAATTCGAGAGAAGGTACAATTACCTCATCAAGTTCTACTTTCCACCTACTCACTTATTTTGAGGGAAAACTCCTTCTCTAGAAAGGACCCATTCTTAGTAACAAAGATCTTGCCTTCAGATCTGTGGTAGAAGGTGTATCGAATAGTTTCTTTAGGGTATCCTATGAAGACGCACTTCTCTAATTTAGGTTTGAGCTTATCAGGCTGAAGCCTTTTGACATAAGCATCGCATCCCCAAACTTTAAGAAACAAGTGCTTAGGTTTCTTGCAAAACCATAGTTCATACGGTGTCGTCTCAATGGATTTATACGGTGCCTTATTTAACGTGAATGCGGCTGTCTCTAATTCATAACTCCAAAATGATAGTGGTAAATCGATAAGAGACATCATATATCGCACTTTCTAATAAAGTACTGTTACAACGTTCGGACACACCATTATGTTGTGGTGTTCCAGGTGGCGTGAGTTGTGAAACTATTCCACATTGTTTTAAATGAACGCCAAACTCGTAACTCAAATATTTGCCTCCATGAAACTTTATTTTCTTGTTACGATGATTCTCCACTTCACTCTGAAATTCTTTGAACTTTTCAAATGTGTCAGACTTGTGTTTCATCAAGTAGATATACCCATACCTACTCAAATCATCTATGAAGGTCAGAAAATAACAATACCTGCCATGTGCTTCAACACTCATGGACCGCATACATTAGCTCACTCCGTTGTTCCGGAGAACGGAGTTTTAGTCATCTTGCCCATGAGGCATGGTTCACAAGTATCAAATGATTCATAATCAAGTGATTCCAAAATCCCATCTGCATGGAGTTTCTTCATACGCTTTACACCAATATGACCTAAACGGCAGTGCCACAAGTATGTTGCACTATCATTATTAACTTTGCATATTTTGGCATCAATATTATGAATATGTGTATCACCATGATCGAGATTAAATAAACCATTCACATTGGGTGTATGACCATAGAAGGTTTTATTCATGTAAATAGAACAACAATTATTCTTTGGCTTAAATGAATAACCTTATTGCAATAAACATGATCAAATCACATTCATGCTCAACGCAAACACCAAATAACATGTATTTAGGTTCAACACTAATCCCAAAGGTAGATGGAGTGTGCAATGGTGATCGTATCAACCTTGGAATCACTTCCAACACACATCGTCACCTCACTAGTCTCTGTTTATTCTGCAACTCCTGTTTCAAGTTACTAATCTTAGCAACTCAACCGGTATCAAATACCCAAGGCTATATTAATACTAGTAAGGTACACAACAATAACGTGTATATCAAATATACCTTTGTTCACTTTGCCATCCTTCTTATCCGCCAAGTATTTGGGGCAGTTCCGTTTCCAGTGACCATTTCCTTTGAAGTAGAGGCACTCAGTTTCAGGCTTGGGTCCAGCTTTGGGCTTCTTCATGGGAGCGGCAACTTGCTTGACATTCTTCTTGAAGTTCCCTCTCTTTCCCTTGCCCTTTTTCTTGAAACTAGTGGTCTTGTTAACCATCAACACTTGATGCTCTTTCTTGATTTCTACCATCGCCGATTTCAGCATCGCGAAGAGCCCGGGAATCATTTTCGTCATCCCCTGCATATTATAGTTCATCATGAAGTTCTAGTAGCTTGGTGATAGTGACTAGAGAACTTGTCAATCACTATCTTATCTGGAAGATTAACTCCCACTTGATTCAAGCGATTGTAGTACCCAGACATTCTGAGCACATGCTCACTAGTTGAGCTATTCTCCTCCATCTTGTAGGCAAAGTGCTTGTCAGAGGTCTCATACCTCTCGACACGGGCATGACTTTGAAATACCAATTCAGCTCTTGGAACATCTCATATGCTACGTGGCGTTCAAAACATTTCTGAAGTCCCAGTTCTAAGTCGTAAAGCATGTCACACTAAATTATTAAGTAGTCATCATATCGAGCTTGCCAAACGTTCATAACGTCTGCATCTGTTCCTGCAATAGGTCTGTCACCTAGCGGTGCATCAAGGACATAATTATTTTGTGCGGCAATGAGGATAATCCTCAGATCACGGACCCAGTCCACATCATTGCTACTATCATATTTCAACTTATTTTTCTCTAGGAACATATCAAAAATAGGGGAGCTATATTGCGAGCTATTGATCTACAACATAGATATGCAAAAACTATTAAGACTAAGTTCATGATAAATTTAAGTTCATTTAATCAAATTACTAATGAACTCCCACTTAAATTAACACCCCTCAAGTTATTTAAGCAATACATAATCCAAATCAACTAACCCATGTCCGATCATCACGTGAGATAGGGTAGTCATCAATGGTGAACATCTCTATGTTGATCATATCTACTATATGACTCATGTTCGACCTTTTGGTCTCCAGTGTTCTCAGACCATGTTTGTGCATGCTAGGCTCGTCAAGTTTAACCCAAGTATTCCGCATGTGCAAAACTGTCTTGCACCCGTTGTATGTGAACGTAGAGTCTATCACACCCGATCATCATGTGGTGTCTCGAAACGGCGAACTGTAGCAACGGTGCATACTCAGGGAGAACACTTTTATCTTGAAATTAAGTGAAGGGATCATCTTATAATGCTACCGCCGTTCTAAGCAAAATAAGATGCATAAAAGATAAACATCACATGCAATCAGAATATGTGACATGATATGGCCATCATCATGTTGTGCTTTTGATCTCCATCTCCAAAGCATCATCATGATCTCCATCGTCACCGGCTCGACACCTTGATCTCCATCGTTGTGTCATGGTCAGCTTGCCAACTATTTCTTCTACAACTATCGCTAACGCATAATGATAAAGTAAAGCAATTACATGGCATTTTGACTTCATACAATAGAGAGACAACCATAAGGCTCCTGCCGGTTGCCGATAACTTACAAAACATGATCATCGCATGCACGTTTATCACATCATGTCTTGACCATATCACATCAGAACATGCCCTGCAAAAACAATTTAGACATCCTCTACTTTTTTGTTGCAAGTTTTACGTGGCTGCTACGGGCTTCTAGCAAGAACCGTTCTAACCTACGCATAAAACCACAACAGTGATTTGTCAAGTTTTCTATTTTAACCTTCTTCAAGTACCATCTGTAGTCAAATTCGATTCAACTAAAGTAGGAGAAACAGCCACCCGCCAGCCACCTTTATGCAAAACTAGTTGAATGTGAGTCGGTGATGACCCACAAGTATAGGGGATCTATGGTAGTCCTTTCGATAAGTAAGAGTATCGAACCCAACGAGGAGCAGAAGGAAATGATAAGTGGTTTCCAGCAAGGTATTCTCTGCAAGTACTGAAATAAGTGGTAATAGATAGTTTTGTGATAGGATAATTTGTAACGAGCAACAAGTAACAAAAGTAAATAAAGTGCAGCAAGGTGGCCCAATCCTTTTTGTAGCAAAGGACAAGTCTGGACAAACTCTTATATAGAGAAAAGCGCTCCCGAGGACACATGGGAATATCGTCAAGCTAGGTTTCATCACGATCATATGATTCACATTCGGTACTTTGATAATCTGGTATGTGGGTGGACCGGTGCTTGGGTACTGTCCTTACTTATGATTAACCTCTATTGCAAGCATCCGCAACTACAACAAAAGTATTAAGGTAAACCTAACCATAGAATGAAACATATGGATCCAAATCAGCCCCTTACGAAGCAACACATAAACTAGGGTTTACGCTTCTGTCACTCTAGCAACCCATCATCTACTTATTACTTCCCAATGACTTCCTCTAGGCCCAAATAATGGCGAAGTGTTATGTAGTCGACGTTCACATAACACCACTAGAGTAGAGACAACATACATCTCATCAAAATATCGAACGAATACCAAATTCACATGACTACTAATAGCAAGACTTCTCCCATGTCCTCAGGAACAAACGTAACTACTCACAAAGCATATTCATGTTCATAATCAGAGTGGTATTAATATGCATATAGGATCTGAACATATGATCTTCCACCAAATAAACCAACTAGCATCAGCTACAAGGCGTAATTAACACTACTAGCAACCCACAGGTACCAATCCCGGACTTGGAGACAAGAATTGGATACAAGAGATGAACTAGGGTTTTGAGAGGAGATGGTGCTGGTGAAGATGTTGATGGAGATTGCCCTCTCCCGATGAGAGGAGCGTTAGTGATGACGATGGCGATGATTCCCCCCCCCTCCCGGAGGGAAGTTTCCCCGGCAGAACAGCTCCGCCAGAGCCCTAGATTGGTTCCGCCAATGTTCTGCCTCGTGGCGGCGGAGTTTCGTCCGAGGAGATGGCTTATGAATTTTTTTCTCATTGAAAGACTTCATATAGCAGAAGATGGTCATCGGAGGGCCACCAGGGGGCCCACAAGGTAGGGGGGGCGCCAGGGGGTAGGGCGCGCCCCCCGCCCTCGTGGGCAGGGTGTGTCCCCCTTGGTGAACTTCTTACGCTCAGTATTTTTTATATATTCTGAAATTGACTTCCGTGAAGTTTCAGGACTTTTGGAGCTGTGCAGAATAGGTCTCTAATATTTGCTCCTTTTCCAGCCTAGAATCCCAGCTGCCGGCATTCTCCCTCGTTATGTAAACCTTGTAAAATAAGAGAGAATAATCATAAGTATTGTGACATAATGTGTAATAACAGCCCATAATGCAATAAATATCGATATAAAAGCATGATGCAAAATGGACGTATCAGTCGGTGGAACCGGTCTCATGTGCATGGACATGTAAGGTTGGTCCGGGGACCTTCATCCCACAATACCGCTGAATCAAAATAAGACGTTGGTGGTAAGCAGTATGACTATCACCGCCCACAACTCTTTGTGTTCTACTCGTGCATATCATCTATGCATAGACCTGGCTCATGATGCCACTATTAGGAATCGTTATCGTTGCATGGAAAATGAAAAAAAAATCTACGCACATGTAATGATCTATCCATGGAGATGCATAGCAACAAGGGGGAGCGTGTGTCTACATACCCTTGTAGACCGTAAGCCAAAGCGTTTCACAATGCGGTTGATGTAGTCGAACTTTCTTTGCGATCCAACTGATCTAGTACCAAATGTACGACACCTCCGTGTTCGGCATAGTTTAAGCTCGGTGACGTCCCTCGCCTTCTTGATCCCACAAGAAGTCGAGGTAGTAGATGAGTTCCATCAGCATGATAGCATGATGACAGTGATGGTGAAGTGATCTCCATAGGGCTTCGCCTAAGCACTATGAAAATATGACCGGGGGTGTAAACAGTGGAGCGGGGCGCCGCACACGGCTAACAATTGATCTGGTGTGTGCTAGGCGCCCCCTCACACATATATATATAGGTGGGAGGGGGAGGGCAGAGGCCAGGGCATGCCCTAGGGCTGGCCTTGCCCTGCGCCTCCTACCATGTTTTCCCAAGGGGAAAGGAAGGAGGGGGGAGAGAGAGAAGGAAGTGGGAATCCTAATCCACACTTTCCTTTCCCTCCCCACTTTCCTACTCCTCCTTGGCTTACCTGCTATGGGGGGTGTGTTTCCCCTCTTGGCCCATAAGGCCCATATCTTTTGCCGGGGGTGCCCGGAACCCCTTTCGGTGACCCGATAAGTACCCGTACCCCCCGAAACACTTCCGGTGTCCGAATACCATCATCCTATATATATATATATATATATATATATATCAATATTTACCTCTCTTCCATTTCGAGACTCCTCATCATGTCCGTGATCTCATCCGGGACTCCAAACAATATTCGGTCACCAAATCACATAACTCATATAATACTATATCGTCATCAAACGTTAAGCGTGTAGACCCTACGGGTTCGAGAACTATGTAGACATGACCAAGACACCTCTCCAGACAATAACCAATAGCGGAACCTGGATGCCCATATTGGCTCCTACATATTCTACGAAGATATTTATCGATCGAACCGTTATGACAATATACGTAATTCCCTTTGTCCATCGATATGTTACTTGACCGAGATTCAATCATCGGTATCTTCATACCTAGTTCAATCTCGTTACTGGCAAGTCTCTTTACTTGTTTTGTAATACATCACCTCGTGACTAACTCCTTAGTCATTTGCTTGCAAGCTTATGATGTGTACTACTGAGAGGGCCCAGAGATACCTCCCCGATACTCGGAGTAACAAATCCTAATCTTGATCTATGCCAAATCAACAAACACCTTCGAAGATACCTGTAGAGCATCTTTATAATCACCCAGTTTGTTGTGACGTTTGATAGAACACAAGGTATTCCTCTGGTATCCGGGAGTTGCATAATCTCATAGTCGGAGGAATATGTATTTGACATGAAGAAAGCAATAGCAATAAACTAAACGATCAATATGCTAAGCTAACGGATGGGTCTTGTCCATCACATCATTCTCCTAATGATGTGATCCTGTTATCAAATTACAACACATGTCCATGATTAGGAAACCTTAACCATCTTTGATCAACGAGCTAGTCTAGTAGAGGCTTACTAGGGACACGGTATTTGTTTATGTATTCACACATGTATTTAAGTTTCCGATCAATACAATTTTGGCACGAATAATAAACCTTCATCATGAATAAGGAAATATAAAAAACAACTTTATTATTGCCTCTAGGGCATATTTCCTTCAAAGATCTGTTGCGAAAGAATAACAGAATATTGAGCCTACCAAGCAAGATGTTGAGAAATAGAAAGCTCTCGGCCTTGATGAAGGACGCTCGAAGAAGAAGCATGATAAAAATGCTGCTAGTACTTTAAAAATGCTGAAGAGGCCAGCTAGCGGAAAGAAAATGTTGTTGATGATGTTGATCCCGAAGATTCTTCTGAGGATGAAGATGATCCTCCAATCTACTCCGTAGGACATGTTTCGCCTTCAGAAAGTGAACTTCTGAAAATCACTTCCGAGGTGACACTACCAAGGCTCGAGAAGCCTACTCCACCTCCCCAGAAGCCGAAGAGGAAGACCCCAACCACCATTGTGATTATGAAGGCAATGGTTGATACAAATCCTTCTGAAGCACATGGAGGATAATAGAAAAGATAAATAGAATTTGGTGAATGAGCTAAATCGCACTGAAAACAGAGCTCACCTTATTTATCTGATTGTCGGTGAAATTAAACGTACCTCTAGAAATTGCTTCGAAAGTTTTTATTTGAGAAGAAACTGACACAGGCTGAAATCAAGCAGATATATGACTTTATGGATGTTCCAATGGATGCGCATCATCTTAAACAAAGTCACACTCCATCTCTTTCGACCCATGATCCCAGACCTATTTGCTGAAGATTAGTCTGCAGAAAATTCTTGATGAATCTGAAGCAACATCGCCAACCTTTTGGTCTGCTAAGAATGTTGTGACACTAATTGCTAATGCCAATGCCAAGAAGGTTGTTGAAGATGATCCAACATGCCCAGATGAGCCACAATTGTTCGATAGAAATGAAGCTGAAGAAGACTCCGACGTAGGCAAAGACAATGTTGTCACCTAATAAGAGGAAACTTCTCCGCCAAGTGATTCAGGATCTTCAGGCGACGAGTTAGCTTCTACTGGACACGAAGTCCTTGTGTTTTTTCTTGCCTTTTGGCACCTGTTGACAAAAGAGGGGAGAAGACATCGAGTGACGATAGAATTGCAGGTTTTGTGATAGGTGGTTTCGAGTCTACAATACTTGCCTTACATTTTATTCTTATCGTGCTGTAAAATTCTCTTGAGCTTCTGGTATGTAATATTAATAACCCCTATCGTCTATCATTTCTCTCTCAAATCTATTTTACAGGTGGAATTATATCAGAGTTCACTTTTGGATCCACTATATTATCCCTGGACTATTATCTGATTAGCCTAATCCATTTATTCTTGAAGTTATGAATTATTCCTCCACCAAGCTTATTCAAAATATATGTAGGTTTATAGAATCATATATTTCATAAGATGCATGCATTTAGGGGAAGCTTAATTTATCTTCAAGATATTATCTCCGTCCCGAAATACTTGCCTCATATTTGTCTAGATAAGGAGCGTTAGATACATTCATATCTAACAAATCTAAAAGAAGTAATTTGGGACGAAGGGAGTATGTTTCTGTATTTTCTTTCCGCACATCACTTGTTACGCTCTATCTACTCCTCGATGCTAAACTGATATATAAGCAATCATCCAAAAGGGGGGAGATTGTTGGTGTAATCAAGTGCCCCAAGAGTTTTGGAGAATGTTGGACAAAAACAGTGAGGGACTAATATGTTTGCTAGTGCACACAGAGAGAATAGGTCCCTAAGTTTATAGGATTTGCTATAAACTCAACAGATTATTATCCACGAAGAAGAAAAGAATGCTAAGGCAAATGAAGAGATTGCGTGTCGGAGATGACCCCCAAATATATTGCCGAGATGCTGCAATTACTATGCATGGAGTCCGAGAGAAATTGACCATAGCTGAGAAGAATGAAGACAAAGAAAAGACACAATATCTTCTTTCATAATTCATTTTCTTTCTTTGAGTCATAGGACCATTATACTATTAAGAGGGGTTCAATGTTTCAAGAATTTTGTCTTTATGATGCTTAACCAAAAAATATCCTAAGTGAGTTACGAGAAATCTCTTTATGCGAAAAGTAATTACTCGCCATCCAAAGAAGAAGTTCTTCTGGCTGCAAGAGAATTGCTCTAGCAGGGAAGGCAACTTTACTTGTTCCTCAAGTAAAGTTGCCACGTGCGTTTGAAATCCGACTGTTGGTAACGTGTCAGTTGGCCATTAGTTGGGCCACATGCCCAAAATGGTAATTTCGCCCTCGAGATTGCTCCGGCTATAAATAGCCACCCTTGCCTCTCGTTATGGTCGGCTGCTCCATTTGATTTTTTGAGAAGTTTGTTTGAGAAATCCTCTTAGAAATATTTGAGTGAATCCACCAAGAGCTCAGAACCCTAGAGCGCAAAAATTACATAGTGGTTGAGCGTCATTGAGATCTAAGTCGCTTTGAACGTATTACTCTTTTATTACTCTTGAGAGCTGCTAACTCTCTAGACAGTCAGGTGTCTGTCTGAGTGACCAAACTTGTGTTCTCCTAAGTCAAAGTATGTGAAGGTTATGGAGATCACCTGAAGTATCTACCGATAGTAAATTGACACACGTTGACGAAATTGCTCAAGAAGAATATGACGGAGAGAGTTTTGCTCTTGTGTTCAATCACAAGTCCCTCAGACCAGACATCTCTTTTGTAGAAGAGTGAACTGGTTGAACAAATTCCTTGTCGCCATCAAGCACCATTGGTTCTATTTAACTTCCGCATTACTTTCTATAGTTTATTTTCAGTAGTGTTTCATTTCGTGATTTTTCTATCTGAGTCGTGATAGTTACATTTTAGAGAGATATGCTTTCTATTCTATCATGATTTCTTTCCATAGTTGTTTTCTTTTGTAGAACTATATGTGTCTACTTTTATTTTGCGGTGTTGTGCCGAGAGTATTTAAGTTTCCAGAATAAATTTTAAACCTTCCATTCACCCCCTGGTGGATATACACCGGTCCTACACCCAATAATCTAGTACCCTGTACCATCTAACCATGCGTGTATGGTTGAAGTTATACGATACAGACATGTATAGAATGCACCTCTATTCCCGAATTGGCAGCAACACACTAACTTTGAATAGCTTCACATACGGGGCCTTACATGGTGTCCCTTCTAAAATATGCGGATGAAGCACATGGAACATGATTTAAAAATAGTTGCAAGTATGAAGCTTATGTTTGTTATTTTTCAACAAGTCGCAAATGAGCTGTGATTTTCACGAGACTTGAAATCGGAAAACAAAGTCGAGTCATGTGCATGCAAGTCTTTTTATCGACTTTTTGGATGTTTGGAAATAATATTTTGAATATCACTCACACACCGGACTATGATACCACTTGTTAGAATAGGAAGCACACGGTGATCTACTGAGAATATGGAAAGTAACCACATGATTTGTTAATTGGTTCGGCGAACAAGCATGACTATGGTGCTCCTAATCTACATTGCTAGCACCACAACACTGGGCCACCGAGCATCGGCTCAGCCTTGACGGTTTCAGGTGCGAGTAGTTCGGGAAGGTCGCTGGTCAAAGAATCATGGTGGGGTTTAGAGAGATGGCCAGGGCAGCAAGGCATGCACGATAGCGCCGCCGGCCACGGTTGGCTGGTACATGCGGTTGGTTGGCAGTACATACAAGTGGGTCGTTGGTTAGAGGAGGGATATGTCACAACGGTTGTATTTCAACGCAAAAGTGAAGAGAATCGACTGAAAGTCAGGCAGAAATAAGCGACCTGTATTAAACGCTAGAGATTTGATTGAAGATAAATTACTCTTGAGATGTTGGACCCACAAATATAATCTTATGATCATATGCCACAAGAGAATTAATGGAAGCTAAGCACACAAACTTGGACAAGCAAAACAGAGATACAAACAAGGAAAAGAGGAGATACAACCTCAGATGAAATCACCGGGCCTGAGTTTTTGAGTACCCACAGATGAGTACCAACATTAACCTCACAAGATGTTAGAACTGTTGCCATGAAGTGTAGGTGCCACCGAACCACCAGTTGGACGGCGCAACATCGTCGGCCGTGACGACCCGGTTGTCGTCGGTCTGTACCCGGAAGGACACGCTCTGGCCGTTGAGGTAGGCATTGCTCTGCCAGCTGGCACCCCAATTCCTGCTCATTACCATCCAGTCAGTCTTGGACCCCTTAATCCACATTTGGGACACCACGCCACTACCGGCGACATTTGCCACCGTCACGAGCTCAAAGTAGTCGTTCTCGTTGATGGTGAACCTCATGGCCCCCACTCCTTTGATAGGGAACCCTCCTGTAGTTGACAGACACAATACCGCGGATTAAACAGCATCATACCCATGTGCCGTTTTTCCCGAGCAAAGTACACGAGGCACTGCTTTCAAGTTCTCTTAGTGGATGGGATGTCTTGTACTGCGATGAAGTCCGGCCGGCCGGCAGACAGACTTGTGATGTTATTCAGTTATGCCGATGAAATATTGAAATGGCAAGATATCTGAACTTGTGAAGAGGATTGGGACCTTGTCCTTTCAAGTTTATCATAATTCAACTATACCAGCGTGACGATCTGTTTGGCGGTTAACGAAAATCCTTTCTTTAACACTATTCAGTTTTTTGGATTAATCATCAATCCTCGTTGGAGTTCTAACACTGGAATGAATGTTCAATCTTTGAACTGCTAGCACGTCATTGCTTACGCTGCAACCATTTTGGAGTACATCATTTGTGAGCAGTCTGACGCTAATCACTAATGCTCTCGTGTGTGATATAAAGATTGTATTATTTTAATTTATGTCTAGAGTCGTGTCGTGATATCTTTTCGTGAGTCTCCGATCTTGATCGTGTACATTTGTGTGTATGATTAATGCACGATTAACTCTGAGACGTCCCATATATAGAAGAATGTCATTGGACACAGGAGGAAGAAGTGGGAGGACGAAGATGTCCAAGCCGTTGGATTTCAATCCAAAAGAAAAGAAAGTCAACTAAAATTCAAGCACAAACAGGCGACCCCATATTAAACAGCTCCACCTCTTCGGATGTTGGGCACACACATATAATCTTATGATCTTACGACACAAGAGAATTAATAGAAGCCAAGTACAAAAACTTGGACAGGCAAAACAGAGATACAAAGAAACAAAAGAGGAGATACAGCCTCAGATGAAATCATCGGGCCAGACTATTTGAGTACCCTTGACTGAGTACCTCGCAAGATATTAGAACTGCTGCCACGAAGTGTAGGTGCCACCGAACCACCAGTTGTACGGCGCAACATTGTCGGCCGTGATGACCCGTCCGTCGTCGGTCTGTACCCTGAAGGATATACTCTGGCCGTTGAGGTAGGCATTGCTCTGCCAGCTAGCACCCCAGTTCCTGCTCATTACCATCCAGTCAGTTTTGGACCCCTTGATCCACATTTGGGACACCACGCCGCTACCGCCGACATTTGCCACCGTCACGAGCTCAAAGTAGTCGTTCCCGTTGATGGTGAACCTCATGCCCCCACTCCTTTGGCAGGGAACCCTCCTGTAGTTGACGGGCACAATGCCGGCTTGATAGACGGCGATGGTCTCCCACACGGGCTGCGACATGTCGAAGTGCTGCCGCGGCGGGTTGCACCATCCGCCGTTGTCGCTGGCCAGGGCGTAGTTGGGCGGGCAGAAGTTGGTTGCCGTGATGGTGATGGACGTGCCCTGTTTGCACGACGGCGTCTTGCTTGCGTCGCAGGTGATGGTGAAGCACATGCCGCACGATGCGCCGTTGTTGAAGAGCGCCGTGCTCAACGCGGCTGAATTGACCCCGTACCCGGCGTTGTACAAGTTTCCGTACCCGCACGCACGACCTGCATATTTGTGTAAGTTGCGTCCTGCTTAGTAAAAGAAGATCCAGGATCTGCAGCATCCAAATAATGCATGCAGCTCAAGCATAAAAGAAACCTTACCCATGGTGTCCGACGCGTCGCTGCCGCCATAGAATGTAGCAAATGCAGGCGTCCATTGAGCAACGGAGGCCTTGAATGCAAAGGCCAACAAAGTGGTGAAAAGAAGCAGAGAAGGAGTCTCCATTTCAATTTCAGAGTACACCTAGTAAGTAATGTAGCAAGGCAGGCAAGTCCTCAAGGTTTTTGTCTTGTGCTTTGCAATGGTAATGGCGTCCCTATTTATAGTGTTCATATCATCAGAGCTTGTGTGTTGGTTGCTAATAATTGTAAGCTTGATTGATTATGGAGATTTTATATGTGATGATTTTCGTTAGGATTGGTCAGCATAACAATTATTGGGTTGAACATGCCTTGATTTGCTCGGGATGGCCGTTAGCTCTTGACGGTTAAGACTTAAGACACGGATACGCTGATTAAACAGAATCATACCCATGTGCCGTTTCCCCCTAGCAAAATACAGGAGTCAGGAGGCACTTTTGAAGTTCTCTTAGTGGATGGGATGTCTTGTATTGCGATGAAGCATGAACTTCTAGTAGGCCGGCCGGCAACAGACGTATGATCTTTATCAGAAAAAACAAAGTAAAGACAGACTTTTGATGTTATTCAGTGAACTTGTGAAGAGGATTAACGTTGTCCTTCAAAGTTTATCAGAATTCAGTTATGTGAGCGTGACCATTTGTTAGACCATGATGGAAAAACATTCTTTTAACACTATTCAGTTGTTTCCAATAATCAAATGATTTGTTTGTAACTTAGGAGGATGCGATAAGGTTAAATCTCAGATTTTATTTCAAGTTCGAACACTAGAATGAATATTCAAACTCTGAACTGCTAGCACGTCGTTGCTTACAACTACAACCATTTTGGAGTACAATTTGTGAGCATACCTGACAGTCTTACGCTAATCAGTCATGCTCTCATGAGGCTACGTGTGAACACTATTATACCATATCAGGTGTACATATGGATTAATTGTGTAGACAATCCATAGTCAACCCCATAACCACCGTTCCTTTCAGTTAGAACATGCATGTCAGGCTAACAAAGTCTTGGGTAATCATGTGCAAGTACATTTTAATCCACCGATCAACAATCAGGCATGTGATAATTGCACTTGCTTAAGTTAAATAATTCTGAAAAAATAGACAAGTACATTAGGATTTTTTTTACGGAAAAGTAGGATGTATACTGCATTGGTGTAATTTTTCATGATGAAAATACACATATGTGTGCTACACAAAGCAAATCATGAACTTTTATGGTGAACAGTATACATGGTAGAAACACATGATTATTTTTTGTGTAGCTCACGTAAAACTTATTTACCGTGAAAATTTACAAACATTTAATATACATCCTTATGTGTATGTTTTTTTGTCAATTTTTTTGAAACAAAAAAAAATGATTTTTGATTATTTATTAATTCAGCCTCCATGGAGGTCGGGATCCATTAGTGATTTCCGGTACACACCATGATATTAAAACAATTTCTCAAGCGCTCTCGGGATTCATGTTATGAGTGTATTCAAATTGCGGGCATGTGTATGTGATGATCAAGATTGGTGGAGCGTGGAGAATGAAAAGAAAAAAGATGGCTTGGTTTGCTTGGGATAAATTGATTCTCCCTAAATTCCAAGGTGGCATGAGCTTGAGAGGCATAAGGTTATTTGAAGTGTTGTAGTAATGGTCATATTGTATTTAGAGCGAACCACTATAGATCACATGATAGTGTATTATGGATAATCCTGATAATGTTTAAAGTGTTGTAATAATGATTCTGCCATAACTTCAAGACAACCGAGTGCTATCTGCTTGCTTGGTCTGACCTCGCTCGTCTTACACTCGGCGATCCGTTTGTATTCATGTGGACACGATGCAATCCGGAAAGCCAGATCTTATAGACAGTTGCAACACTAGGAAGAGCACCTTTTAACTTGATGGTTACTATGAGAGATCACCCTAATAATTGTCTACTGCTCAATCAAAGGGTGCAAACAACAAAAAGGTAAATATCTCACTCAATTCGTAATAGCATGATATGGTATAGCCCTGGGCGCCGAGAAGTCTCTGCGGTCTTCTTGCATCTAAAGTTGAAACATCGTCGTGGCGGTAGAAAAATCATTGCCGTGGCAGCCGTTTCAAAAATGTTGTCATGGCGCCAAATTCAGAAAACATTGTCGTGGCGACCATTTCAAAAATGTTGTCGCGGCACCAATTTCAGAAAATGTCATGGCATGAAAATTTCAGCACCTCCTCCCTGCGCCTGGTGAAGCTCCGGGTCTTCCGTGTACACTTGCCACCGTCACCCATAACATGTAGGCTCTCTCTAGATCTATTACATTAAAATGGCAATCTTGTGGCTCCGGCCATCATGCCGTGACACGCAGGCCACTTAACATTACAATATATAACCATCTCATACATAAAATCATTATCATGACGAAGGCTATACCACATCATATGCAAACCTGCAAAACCAAGTTAGATGTCCTCTAATCGGTTTGGCAAATTTTATTTACGTGACTTCTAGGGTTTACGGATAAAACTAGCTACCTACATACACAATCAAGGTGACAATTCTTGTTGCTAGATTAATTTTGAGGTGTGTGAGGGAAGAGACTTAATTAAAAATCTCTAGCCCCACACTAAACTTCGTCAAATTTGCATGAGCCCCTAGAAGATCGTTCATCTTCATCGCCCTCTTTTGTACGCAATGGTTCACTATTATTGACTATGATGAAGCCCAAGGAACTGTCAGCAGATCGTCAACGGGCAGAGCCGATCGATTGTCAGAAATTTGTACAAAGCTACATCATGCAGCCAATGAACTGAACCGAAGAAACACTCGTGGGAAGCATATCAAGAACATCAAAGCGTCGCATCCACATGTAATCTAGATCGAAACCTGCATCTACTCATAGAACAACTCATGATGCCATTTTTGGGAAACATAGTAGAAAACAAAAAAAGCCCTACGATCAACTAGGAACAATATAAAGATGCATATAAGGTTTGGATCACGAATGTTACCGACAACGGAGTGCAGCGGAACTAGATGAGTCAGTGTAGATCGTACTTGGAGTCCCTCAAACCGTAGATGAATGATCCCGTGAATGCCCACGAACGATCCCACAGACGGAAGACCGAAAGCACGGCCTCTCTACTTGGTTCCAAGCATACGGTCTTCATGATCTGGCAGCGCTTCGCCGTCCAGAGCTAATCGTCGCTAGATAGTTAAAGCGAGGAGATTAGAACCACACTGGTCTTCTAATTATGAAGATTAGAGGAACTAGGTCTAGCTCTAATTAGATCAATTAGGGTCAACTAGAACTAGATGAACTAGAGGAGGCTCCAAAACTTGTGTGTTCAAAGGGCCAACGTCCTTAAGTATATGTAGGTTGGAGGGAGGGGAGAGGGGGCGCCCAAGGGGGAGGAAAACCTCCCCTTTGGAGGGCCCAGGAGGGGGAAATCCCCTCCAATTCGGCCTCCCCTTTCCTTCTATTGGGCCCAAGTGGCCCAATTCTCCTTCCACCACTTGGCCTTTTAAGGCCCGTTGATAGTAAATTAAATATAAAACCTCCTAACAATTACTAGAGTCTTTATTATTAATTTAACATCATTGGAAACATTTTCCACCTATATATTATTTATCGGGAATATCCTATACTTCCCGATAAGCTGTAAAACCCTTCGGGTGACCCCGAAACACTTCCGGTTCCTCTCGGAACTATTCAAAATATTAACATAACAATTTAACAAATAAATCCTTGATACTCTCGTCCAACTAACACTCGGTAGATTGTGATTATCTTAAGCTTGTGACCCTGTAGGTTTGGTAAAACATAGACATGAACGAACACCCTTCATTCAGTGACCGATAACGGAACCGTGGACGTCCATATCAATCGCTATGACAACACGAATGACATGAAGGAAATATGCCCTAGAGGCAATAATAAAGTTGTCATTTATATTTCCTTATATCATGATAAATGTTTATTATTCATGCTAGAATTGTATTAATCGGAAACTTGATACATGTGTGAATACATAGACAAAATAGAGTGTCCCTAGTATGCCTCTACTTGACTAGCTCGTTAATCAAAGATGGTTAAGTTTCCTGACCATAGACATGTATTGTCATTTGATGAACGAGATCACATCATTAGGAGAATGATGTGATGGACAAGACCCATCCGTTAGCTTAGCATAATGATCGTTAAGTTTTATTGCTATTGCTTTCTTCATGACTTATACATATTCCTTTGACTATGAGATTATGCAACTCCCGAATACCAGAGGAACACCTTGTGTGCTATCAAAGGTCACAACATAACTGGGTGATTATAAAGATGCTCTACAGGTGTCTCTGAAGGTGTTTGTTGGGTTGGCATAGATCGGGATTAGGATTTGTCACTCTGAGTATCGGAGAGGTATCTCTGGGCCCTCTCAGTAATGCACATCATGATAAGCCTTGCAACTAATGTGACTAATGATTTAGTTGTGGGATGATGCATTACGGAGCGAGTAAAGAGACTTGCCAGTAACGAGATTGAACTAGGTATGAAGATACCGATGATCGAATCTCGGCAAGTAACATACCGATGACAAAGGGAATAACGTATGTTGTCATTGCGGTTTGACCGATAAAGATCTTCGTAGAATATGTAGGGACCAATATGAGCATCCAAGTTCTGCTGTTGGTTATTGATCGGAGATGTGTCTCATCATGTCTACAAAGTTCCCAAACCCGTAGGGTCCGCACGCTTAACGTTCGATGATGATTTGTATTATGAGTAATGTGTTTCGTGACCGAAGATTGTTTGGAGTCCCGGATGAGGTCACAGACATGACGAGGAGTCTCAAAGTAGTTGAGAGGTGAAGATTGATATTTTGGACGATAGTATTCGGACATCGGAAGGCTTCGCAGTGTTTCGGGTATTTATCGGAGTACCGGGAGGTTACCGGAACCCCCCCCCGGGGGGGGGGAGTAATGGGCCAACATGGTCCATAGGGGAGAGAGAGGGCAGCCCACAAGGGGTGCCTCCCATGGGTGTACGAATTGGACAAGGGGAGTTCCTTCTCCCTATCCCTCTCCTTCCCTTTTCCCCCTCCGAAAGAAAGGAAGGGGGCCGATTAGGACTAGGAGTCCAAGTCGGTTCCCACCCCCATGGCACGCCCCCTATGCCCGGCCTCCTCCCTCTCCTCCTTTATATACGGGGGCAGGGGGCACCCCAAAGCACAGCAATTGTTCTCTTAGCCGTATGCGGTGGCCCCTTCCATAGTTTACTCCTCCGGTCATATTGTCGTAGTGCGTAGGCGAAGCCCTGCGCGGATCACATCACCATCATCGTCACCATGCCGTCGTGCTGACGAAACTCTCCCTCAACACTTTGCTAGATCAAGAGTTCGAGGGACGTCATCGAGCTGAACGTGTGCTGAACTCGGAGGTGTCGTACGTTCGGTGCTTGATTGGTTGGATCGCTGATACTTCTCCAACGTATCTATAATTTTTGATTCTTCCATGCTGTTTTATTATCAATCTTGGATGTTTTATAATCATTTTATAGTCATTTTATATCATCTTTTGGTACTAACCTATTGACATAGTGCCAAGTGCCAATTCCTGTTTTTTCCATGTTTTTTACATCGCCGAAAATCAATATCAAACGGAGTCCAAATGCCATGAAACTTTACGGAGTTTTTCTATGGACCAGAAGGAAGATGTTGGGCCCTGGTTGCACTTGGGGGAGTCCCGAGGAGGGGACAACCCACCAGGGCACGCCAGGAAGCCCAGGCGCGCCATGGTGGGTTGTGCCCACCTCGGGTGCCCCCCAAACCGCCTCTTTGTTCTATAAATACCCCAAAAATCCCAGAACCCTAGGGGAGTCGATGAAATATTCATCCAACCACCGCAGTGTCCAGAACAACCAGATCCAATCTAGACACCATCACGGAGGGGTTCACCACTTCCATTGGTGCCTCTCCGATGATGCGTGAGTAGTTCTTTGTAGACCTTCGGGTCCGTAGTTAGTAGCTAGATGGCTTCATCTCTCTCTCTCTCTATCTCTCTCTCTCTCTCTCTTGATTCTCAATACAATGGTCTCTTGGAGATCCATATGATGTAACTCTTTTGCGTGTGTTTGTTGGGATCGATGAACTTTGAGTTTATGATCAGGGCCGGTCCTAAGATTTTAGGGGCTCGGGGCGAAGAAAATTACCCGGGGCCCTTTATACAAATGATAATTAACATATGCATGTTTACATATTTTTAAACAAAAGTTACTCTTAATGTTTTTCGATGGAGTACAAAACCAGCATGTCAACCGAGTTTCATGATCTAATTATATTAAGTTTATCTTACTTTTGTTAAGTTTTGAAAAAGTTTCATGCGTATATTTCATAGTTTGCCAGACAAAAGCTACTCTTAATGTTTTATCGATGAACTTCTCCTGGTGGTGTGCATCTAGAATTAGATTTGTAATTTGCAACATTAAAATTAATTTGGCCACCTAATTAGATTAATGCTACCATGCATTCTCCAATTAGTTTCAGCTCGACTATCATCATTAGTCCATGGATCCAGTCATTCTCTCCCATTGTCTTTTATCAATCCCCAACAGAGCCAGATTAATTAGTGAAAAGGACAACTATGTCCAACTCTTCTTCTCTGCTAATTCACTAGCTCTCCGAATTCACCTACTAACTAGTCACCTATCTAACCTAGCTAGCTCTTGGAAGATGAATCAACGCGATGCTTACCTGATCTGTTGTTCAAAACTGCCTGTTGGGACCGGCGGGCGGTGGTGTTGTTACTCCTGTCCACAGGGATGAAGAAGAAATTACCAGAGCCGTCGTTGGAGTAGGAAGCATCAGGGAGGCGTCCGCGGGAGGAGGCTGCGGCGATGGGGTCGCCCTCGAGGTTTGAGGAGTCCTGCGTGATATGTGGCTTGTCGATCGCTCATGTCATCATGCATGGGCCCACGAGAGGCGAACGGAAATTCCATGAATTTAGCGATCGCTGATTTACTTAGCCCTGCTCTCTGTACGTTGCTGCATGTACATGCCATTGTACCTAAATTAGCCAAGAATCATTTTTTTCACAGGCCAAATACAACACAAAGCACGCATACGTGGGGGCCCCTCTGTCTCGGGGGCCCGAGGCAGCCGCCCCCCTGCCCCCCATCAGGGCCGGGCCTGTTTATGATCAGATCTATCTTCTTATATTCATGAAAGTATTTGAGTTTCTTTGATCTCTTTTATGCATGATCTTTTATAGCCTCGTATTTCTTCTCCGATATTTGGGTTTTGTTCGGCCAACTTGATCTATTTATCTTGCAATGGGAAGAGGTGCCCGGTATGGGTTCGATCTTACGGTGCTTGATCCCAGTGACAGAAAGGGAACCGACACGTATGTATCGTTGCTACTAAGGATAAAAAGATGGGATCTACATCTACTGCCATAGATAAATGGATCTCATCTACATCATGTCATCATTCTTATTGCATTACTCCGTTTTTCCATGAACTTAATACACTAGATGCATGCTCGATAGCGGTCGATGTGTGGAGTAATAGTAGTAGATGCAGGTAGGAGTCGATCTAATAATTTTGGATGTGATGCCTATGTAATGATCATTGCCTGGATATCATCATAATTATTTGAGGTTCTATCAATTTCCCAATAATAATTTGTTTACCCACCGTTTGCTACGGCACCCGGGTCTTCTTTCTCATATATTTGTCTTTGCGATCTATTTTTCTCTTGCTTTTATTCGGATCTATTAAACCAAAAATACAAAAATATTTTGCTGCACTTTATTTTATTTGCGATCTATTTATTCAATCTATCACAAATTTATCTCCCGTTCACGCACCGTTTCTGGCGCCGTTACCCAAAAGGGATTGACAACCCCTTTAACACGTCAGGTTGCGAGTGGTTGTTATTTGCGTACAGGGGCTGTTTACATTGTGTTGCTTGGTTCTCCTACTGGTTCGATAACCTTGGTTTCATATCCGAGGGAAATACCTACTGCCGATGTGCTGCATCATCCCTTCCTCTTTGGGGAAATACGGACGTAGCTTCAAGCGACGTCAAAAGGAATTTCTGGCGCCGTTGCTGGGGAGGATCTTCAACATAACCAGGTTCCTAATCACAAATCTCATCTCCTCGCAATTTACATTATTTGCCATTTGCCTCTCGTTTTCCTCTCCCCCACTTCACAAAAATTTGCCGTTTTTTCGCCTTTTTTTCGTTTGCCGTTCTCTTGCTTTCTAGTCTCGATGGCTAGCGTCCCTACTCCTCCTTTGTCACCAGATTTTGAAGTCCTTTACTTCAAGCAAGGACTAGGAGAAAACTTGAAAGATGACTGGTATAGGCTTATGGAACCGTATCGTATTTTGAACTTAAAGGGGGATGCTAATGTTTTGCTTGAAATTTTTACATAGGATTGGCTTTGCATCATAGACAACTTCTCGATTTGCCGCTAAAGTAAACTTCATTGATCTTGATGCCAATGTTGCCTACGAAATCTTAGAGGGAATTTTGGGAATTCCACCTCAAAAGAAGGGGTTTCCTTTTACCCCCGAGGGAGCTCAAATGTTGGACAAACATGATGATTTGCATAAGAATATGGTTGAAATACAAAATATAATGAACCCCTCAAACACCTCAATGGTAGTATCAATCGCATGAATGCCTTGATTACTCTTTGTAATAAGCGATTGGATATTTTGGATCTTAAGATGGTTTATTTTTTTCGGAGAATTTAGGGAAGCATAAAGAGCCTCCCGAGTTTGAGAAAACCCTTACAAAAATTGCCAAAACTTCAGAAGACAAAACATAGATCCTTGCTTTATGCCTAGCTAAGGGCGTAAAACTATAGCGCTTGTTGGGAGGCAACCCAATAAATAAAATTTATTTTTGCTTTTTTCTTCTTGTTTTTGAGTGTTAGCACAATTATGCAAATGTTATGATTGTGTTTTTGTGTGTTTTAATTAGTGTTTGTGCCAAGTAAAGCCTTTATGTAACATCCCAAAATTCTAAATTTTGAATGTTATAATAAATAGATAGATTTGATTGATTGTTTGATTGATTGTCTGAAAGTGAGTGAATTCGAAACTTTTGAAAGTTAAATGAGAGGGAATAAAAGGACTTTCCCAAACTTTCATATTTGCTTTCTGATCTCCATGAATTCAAATTCTTTTCAAACACAAAACCCTAGAGAGAAGATGACATGACTTCTTTCATTTAAAAATGAAAAGGGTGTTTGAAAAGTAATTGAATTTCATTTGGAAATATTCCAATTCTGAAACTTTATGTGACTCAATGATTTTCACGAGAGAAGATAAAATGACTTCTTCAAATTATATGAAATATGAGTTGGGAGTTTCAAAGAATTAAATTCAAAGTTCTTTTGAATTTATTTTCAATCTGGAATATTAGATCATCATCCATATCTTATTTTCTTGCATTTTGGTCGATCCTAGAAATTTCACGCAACTCAAGGACCTTCGGAGAGAGTTGGAGATTTCGTTATTTTCATATTTGAGAGTTTTCTTGAATTTGAAAAGAGGATCATTTGATTTATTTATTTTATCTTCAATTATTTTCCTATATAAAATATAAGAGAGGGAATAATATGACTTTCCCAAAATTGAGGAAAAAATGAAGATTTAATAAATAGATCAAATTTTGGTTTTGCCGGAGTTTATTTGCATTTTATTCGGATAGGAAAAAATGCGCGTTTTTGAAAATTTTATTTTAGGTCCGGAGAAAAGTTCATTTTGTTCGACTCATTTTTAGGAGTCGGGGACAATTTACTTTTAGAATTTTGGAGCAAGTTTAGTTTTCTTTTTCGTTTTTTTCTGCGCGCGGAATCAGTTAAAAAAAACTGGACCAAGGCCCAGCCGGGCCAAAGGCCCAAGCCAAGCCGCAGCCTCCCTGCGCGCAGCGCAGCGCCAGGCGCCAGGAGCGCCCCAGGCCGCCGCCTCTTGCTCCTATACCGAATCCCAAAAGGATTCTAGGGCGCCCCTTGCCCCTTTTTCCTTATTTCGTTATTCCTATTCCTAGTCTAATTCTTGTCCCCTACCCCAAATAACCCCCCCTCCCCAATATAAATACCCAAGCCCCCCCCCCCTCTAAACTCATCAAACCAAACCCCAAGCTCTCCACCACCCAAGCCGCGCCTCACCCCGCGCCTCTCACCCGCGCCGCGCCCTGCGTCACCCGCCGCCGCCGCGCCTTGCCTACACCACCCAAGCCGCCGCACCCTACCCACGCCGCCGCTGCCCAACGCCGCCGCCGCCGGAGCCCCTCACCGGAGACCTCGCCGGAGGTACCGCGCCGCGTCTCTTTTCTTCCCTCGGATCATTTTCTTCTAATCGTTCTGATTCTTTTCTTCTCTAAACCGTTCCGGTTTTCTAGATCGGTTTTGTTTCGGTTTTCTTCCAAAACCCTAGATCGGATTCGTTTTATTTTCCGATTTACTTGCCTTTGGACCGTTCGCCGGACCGTTCGTCCTAACGAACATGATCACCGGATTCTCCTAGGTTAACGAACGTCCATTCGTTTAACCGTTCTTCTTTTTCTTCTCGTCGGATTTATTCCGCGATCGTGATCTCAGATCCGATCTTCGTTCTAGTTTATCTTCTCGCTCGTTTATCGGAATCAGATGATTCAAGCGCCTGGAGTTTCGTCTCGAAACCGCCGTTCCATCTAATCAACTTAAACAAGTTTTTGCTACTGTAAAATTTGACCTAGTTTCAACTTGCTAGAAGCGAGTTGTTTTCTTTTGCCGTTTGTTTTCCGTTTCTTTGTTCGATTCGTTCTTTCTTTGCAACCGGAGTTCTTAAGTTGAACCTTCTGGTTCGTTCTCTTGTTCGAGTTTTACCTGTACATTAGATGAGTACTTATTGTGTAGTTACTATTGCTTGATTACGATAGATTGACCGGAGTGTGACGAGTAGATCTATCAAGAGTTTTGAGTGTGAATCATCTTCATCAACATTGCAGGCAAGTTCACACTTTGATCATACCTTTTCTACAACCCATGTTTTATTGCATTAGATCAATCCTCTCACATTGCATGATTAGGATCTAATTAAATTGTGGGATGGGAAGTAGATGAGGTAGTACCTATTACCTGTATTATTATGAAACCCTTGGGAGTTACTTCTACGTTTGCTTATTATGCCATGCTATGCTAGTAGACGTGGATTGGGTGAGTGATATCCATGACAGATGTGAGTTGATAATTTTAATGGTTTATCTAAGGTGGCAACTTAAACACACATCTGGGTGGATTGAGGCACCTGATGTCTATCAGGACTTGCCTGTTTTTTTTCGGACTGCCACCCAGGCTCAAAGGGATCATAAGATAATTCATGCTAGAAACTTTCGTGTGCAGCCACATGCTACTATGGGCTCTGGCATAGTTGACTAAGTTGTGCGAACTCTTACGGGGTGGACTAGCAGATGTAGGGGTTGTAGGTGGTACGGTCTACCCCACATGTAAGGTGCTAGCGCTTCTGAAAGACTATGTCTCGGTCATCCGTCTTCTCAAACACCTTGTAGTGCGAGAAACCAAACGGAGGCGACCGAGTCTTGTGGGGAAAAGTGCGCAAACCTCTGCAGAGTGTACAAACTAATCATGATTAGCCGTGTCCCCGGTTATGGACATCTTGAGTATCTAGTACTTGAATATCATGTGAATCTCAACATGTTAATTCTAATTAATGTTGTTGGGTTTTAATTATTTTTTAATTGGGATTGAGAATGCTGTCAACCATTCTCAATGTTTCACAACCACCATGATAGTTAAATAAATTTATTCCTTTGCAGTAGGGAAAAATTGGCTTTACGCAAAAACCTTATAACCATAGAGCTTTTCCACCAGCCAAATATGCATATAGTGATAGCCATTGTTCATCATTTTCTCTATGGTGTGAATTTGCCAGTACATTCAATGTACTGACCCGTTTTGGGCTGCAACGTCTCATGTTGCAGGATTATCTTACGACGAGTAAGTGTTACGTTAGGGTTACGATTTCTACACTCAACTTTGCCGTTGGTGTTGATGGGAATCCACAACCTTGTTGCTTCCGCTATTTGGATTGAGGTAATAGTATTTATGTTACTTTATACATGTGATTTACCTCTGTTATAAATCCTTCGAGTACTGTGTGTGTCAGCATGCCGATCCAGGGATGACACGTAAGCACAGAGACTTGATCCATTCGGGTCGGGTCGCTACAAGATGGTATCAGAGCACATGTTGACTGTAGGACGTGACCCTAGAAATTGGCAAGCCCATAGCAAAGATTTTTCTCTACAAATTTCCCTTTCAAAAAGATCTTTTCTTTTCTGAGCTTATTCAAAAAATTCTTTTTAGTGAGACCATATCCCTTTTCCCCTTTTGACCACACAAAGATTCGACTGATGAGACCACTCCAAGATGTACAGGATATCGGACAACCGAGACCATTTGGAATGAAGAGGATTTTACCATACATTATGATGATGGAAACTACAACGGCTGAAGACCGAAGACAAGTAGAATTTGAAGGCTCTGAAGAATTCTCAGATTTGTATGACCTAGGAATGCTACCCTTATGGAACTTGGCACATTATGGAAGTTGTCAATACCCGAGATCCAGGTGTATTGGAGAAAGACTGAAACAAGGAGTATGAGAACTCGAAGTTTTGTCAAAGAAAACCCTAAGGCAGGAGATATCAACTGGCAAAATAGCTCATGGCAATGACAAGGGAAACACAGTTATCCGTGATGTCAACGCCGCTGATGCTATTGTCACCGTGCTGAGTTAAGGATGCATTTCATCAGAATGGATTTGATGGAAGAAGGCTGGTGGAGCACCTATCATAAGATGAAGTTTTAGCCCTAGCCGGTGTATCACCAGGATCTGGAGTAGTACATCAAGAAGTTTAAGGTGGAGCTCCATGAAAGCATATTAGACAAGGAAGTATTTCATGAGGAACTCAGGACCCTGAAGATGAGAGTAGCCAAGCTGGAGGAGCTACAACCTCGAGATACCGGAGAATTGTCAAGAACTGAAGGACAGTATGACCATGGTTCATGTGAAGGATGTTGAAACCTAGAAGTTTGAAATACAACTCCAGAATATTAAAGGATGTCACGAGAGATTTCACGTCAACAGAGATGATCTAGCAAAAGAACTTGAGAAAGACAAGCATGATCGGAAGAAGCCATTGGAGGCATGAACAAGGTTTGAAGAATTTGGAGACGTTGAAGATTTATTGACCTTTAGAAGACCAAACCTCTGTTATATACCTACGTTAGATGCGACATTTGTGAGCTGTCATTTGTTTGATGTTTTTCGACAGCCACAACAAAAATCTGTCTTTTCAAAACTTTTGTTTGTATTGTGTGTGTCCCTCTCCCTCTCTATTATCTCACCCCAAAACCCATGGACCCAATAGAGGATGAATGGAGATGAGCTTGTATTTTCAGGACCAATGAGTCAATTGGAGACAGACCGATGGATTCAGAACATGGAGGATCACATGGAGAATAACCCTATAGTCGAAAAGGATATGACCCAGCATGCTCTTTAGTGCTTTGAAAGAGGTGCTGCTACTTGGTGGAGGATGTATCAAACCATCAATGGATGGCAAGGAGTAACCACTTGGAAAGAATTTAAGGTGACTCTGCCAAAGTCTCGGTTTGTGTCCCAGAAGTTGAAGCCTTATGGAAAGGATATGAAGAAACCTTGTGCATGCAAGATTTGTGGAGAAATCGGACACACCCATAAAGAACACAAGGATGAGTGCCCTAATTGTGAAGGAAGTCACCCAGCTGAAGAATGCCCAACTAGGCAGATCACTTGTTTCTTGTGTGAAGGGACTACCCACTATCCTGCTCAGTGTCGCATTTACCCCATGGTACAAAGAACCATCCAGCAGAAGGAAGAAGCAATGAAAGGAGCCCTCATGGAAGGTTTAGAAGAACCTGTGAAGAAGAAAGAGGTGGAGGACACACCCAAAGAAGAACCAATTAAACCCTGCACCAAGTCATGCTATTCATGTGGAGAAGAAGGACACATCTCCCAGAATTGTATGAATGGGGATCTAGTAGAATTCCCGGCTGAGGAAGTAGAGTATGACCCACAGGAAATAGAAGCCCTGATTGGAATGGAAAAGTCCAGAAAGAGAAGTAGATTGGATCCCAGGAAGGACCTAAGTCATATCACCTATTACAGGTGCAAGGAGTCAGGGCACTACCTCAGCAGTTGCCCAAAAAGGAAACCTCGATACTTGTCAGAAGTAATATGTTTTAGTTGTAATAAAGCAGGGCACTTTGCCAGAGATTGTCCAAAGGAGAATGAGACTTGTGATAAGTAGTTGAGTTTGTAACAGAAGAAATATAGTCGTAGTAGTGAGGACATTTTCCTTTATATTGAGGTGTTGAGTTGAGGCATGTAATGGAAAAACAGGAGATTGTAATAATTTGAGAGTGAATAAAGTTAGCATCGTTGGTACTGATATGGATTTTATGAGTTGTTACTCTATGAAGAAGGATTTTGGCCATTCTGAGGATATAAGAAATATGGTCTATAAAATATTGGAGCATTTTAAGGGTGGTAGTACCCTGTAAGAACCATTGACCCCTGGAAAAGATAAGGCTACCCCACTGAGTGGATTTCGGACAAAATGAATACGAGTTTTGTCTCGATATGTGTGATACCCCAAGAGTATGTGGGATGAAGTTGGAGACCGTCAGTTGTTTGGACCAAATGTGATTCGAGATAGACTGAAGGTAGTTCAGTCCAGGCAAAATAGTTATGTAGACTCAAAAACTCAAGGAGGTAGTCTATGAAATTTAAGACAGAGCATGTCTTCGTTGCGAGGAGTTAAACGATTTGGAGATTAAGGTAAAGATAGACCCGAGATTTGTAGGACCATACCGAGTTTTGGAGCATATGGGAGAAGTGGCCAACAAGTTGGAGTTACCCGAAGGACTGTCAGGAGTTCAGGATGTGTTTCACGTTTCCCAGTTGAAGAAGTGCCATGCAAAGATGGCCAATATTCCCCTGTAAGGACACTTGACCGCGGAAAGGATAATGATGTTCCACGTAGTGGAATATGGACTTCATAAGTATAAGTTTTATCTCGGTATGAGGGATACCCCACGAGGATGAAGAGATGAAGTACTATTGGATATAAAGGAGGTGTGATGTTGGAATATGGATCAATGGAAATTCCATGATGAGACTGAGTAATCATGTCCTAGTTTGGTGCCAATAGAAGGAAGGAAGACAGTACAATTGGATGGATTTAAGAATACAAGGAAGTTGGAACAATGACCAGTTGCCCAATGATAAGTTCAAGGACTACAAGTGATGAGATGGGCCATAACCCACAAGCCCCAGGACCTGCCAAGAAGCAAGCACACTCTTGCTGAAGGAAAAACCTTGGAAGAAGTACGATTTTATCGACGGACGATTTTGTAGGAGTAACGCAAAACCTGAGAGTTGTGAAGGAACGATAGATGTTGGTCTGGCTTGCAGAATCAATGGATTATTCTGAACTTGGTTCATCGACCAGAGAAATTCTGCAATGCTTGTGAGGATGACCGAGTGTTACAATGCGAGATTCGCTAAACTGTATACAAGGAAATGATTTGGGTGCGGGATGGATTGATCACCATACTGACTTACTCTTATTGTTCGCCTTGCTATATGGGATGGTAAATCTGAGTGACTTATCTATAGTGGAGAGACGACGATCAAAACCTTGTTTAAACCCTAGAATGGTATAGCAATTTTTCCCTTGTACACGGCAGTTGTGCCAACCGTAGGTTATACGGTGAGAATCAACCCAGACCCATTTCCTGCAGGAGAAACCATAAATTGTTAACCACCATGAGATATCGATAGTTATTTAGAATTGGCGCCAGACCGTCAGCTAAGAAGACCCAGTCTCAGAATAACCTTACCTAGATGAAAGACAGAAGAATTGAGGAAAAGGTTATGCCACTACCGGAAGAGCTCGGAGAAGGAATTTTCTCGAGGATTTGAGAAGACCGACACTGTTAAACAATATGGATGAAGTATATGAGTTTTCGATGGAGCTGTAACCATGCTTCTAAGGGTGGTAGCACCCCAGACACCGTGTGATGATTGATGGATTTTGAGAAGACCCCAAACCCTAACCTTTTCTTGCTAGCCTCTCCGAATCTCGAGGACGAGATTCCTTTTAAGGGTGGTAGGTTTGTAACATCCCAAAATTCTAAATTTTGGAATGTTATAATAAATAGATAAATTTGATTGATTGTTTGATTGATTGTCTGAAAGTGAGTGAATTCGAAACTTTTGAAAGTTAAATGAGAGGGAATAAAAGGACTTTCCCAAACTTTCATATTTGCTTTTTGATCTCCATGAATTCAAATTCTTTTCAAACACAAAACCCTAGAGAGAAGATGACATGACTTCTTCCATTTAAAAATGAAAAGGGTGTTTGAAAAGTAATTGAATTTCATTTGGAAATATTCCAATTCTGAAACTTTATGCGACTCAATGATTTTCACGAGAGAAGATAAAATGACTTCTTCAAATTATATGAAATATGAGTTGGGAGTTTCAAAGAATTAAATTCAAAGTTCTTTTGAATTTATTTTCAATTTGGAATATTAGATCATCATGCATATCTTATTTTCTTGCATTTTGGTCGATCCTAGAAATTTCACGCAACTCAAGGACCTTCGGAGAGAGTTGGAGATTTCGTTATTTTCATATTTGAGAGTTTTCTCGAATTTGAAAAGAGGATCATTTGATTTATTTATTTTATCTTCAATTATTTTCCTATAAAAAAAATATAAGAGAGGGAATAATATGACTTTCCCAAAATTGAGGAAAAAAAGAAGATTTAATAAATAGATCAAATTTTGGTTTTGCCGGAGTTTATTTGCATTTTATTCGGATAGGGAAAAATGCGCGTTTTTGAAAATTTTATTTTAGGTCCGGAGAAAAGTTCATTTTGTTTGACTCATTTTTAGGAGTCGGGGACAATTTACTTTTAGAATTTTGGAGCCCGTTTAGTTTTCTTTTTCGTTTTTTTTCTGCGCGCGGAATCAGTTAAAAAAAACTGGACCAAGGCCCAGCCGGTCCAAAGGCCCAAGCCAAGCCGCAGCCTCCCTGCGCGCAGCGCAGCGCCAGGCGCCAGGAGCGCCCCAGGCCGCCGCCTCTTGCTCCTGTACCGAATCCCAAAAGGATTCTAGGGCGCCCCTTGCCCCTTTTTCCTTATTTCATTATTCCTATTCCTAGTCTAATTCTTGTCCCCTACCCCAAGTAAACCCT